>NC_081289.1:50588120-50598120 GCF_030490865.1 Poecile atricapillus
AGAGGAGCGTGCTTTCCAAGGTGGGGTTTCCAAGCTGTCGTTGCTCAAATAAGAATCTTACCCTGAAATTGTCTGCTCATTTTGCTCGTTTCTGCGTGGGCTCTGGGTAATGCACTCTAGCAGGCTTTTGCCACTCTCCTCTGTGTAAGGTATGCATCTTACAGTCCTGTACACACTGCTCATACAGATAACACTGGCCTACATAGGGATTTTTTTCGAGCAAGTGAAAATAAATAGCAGGTGGAAATTAATTAGACCTTCCTTGCTGTTTTGGGATGTGAACTGTTGTTTAATAATCACGAGTGTGACAACATACTCCTCAGTTTTAGAAAGCAGATAAATTACTATGCCCCAAACTGACCTGCTATTTTTATTAGTCCAGAAGAATTGAGATGGTGTGAAAGGAAAAGATACAGCCTTTAAAATTCAGGATAGCTTTTAGTTAAGATTGAATACGATATTCTACCTTCAATACCTTTATCTGACTGTTGGTGCCAGTCAGTTAAAAGGATGTTCATTTAAACATCTGATAGATAAACCACAGTACATGGACAGTGGGAAAAATTGTGGCTTATAGTGGAGAGACAAATATTTTAGACAATGCTTGTTTTTTCAGTTGCAGTTTAGCACAAATCAATTAATCTGATTTCTTAATGCTTCCTCTTGCCAGCTGAGAGCACCTGTTATGATAACGCTGCAGGAAGGATGCATGTTTTCTTTACCTGGAACCGTATGTGGGTGGGGATGCTGGATTGCTGGTTCTTGTCTCAAGTACAATAAATCTCATCTGTGCTAATTTGCAAAATACAATTGTCAATTTTATTATAAAACTGTGTTCAGAAAGGCCTTCAGAGGCCCACCATATGAGTATGCACTTCAAAGTTTTATACTATAGCTTGTATTCTTCAGAATATCAGTGTTTATTGTGTTGGGATCAAGACACTGTTGTCCCACTGCTGCTTATTTTATCCATTTTTAAACTTTTCACTTTACTCATAACTATCGTCTTCACTAGTGAGAATATTATAAATAATAAAATGATTATCACTTTGAAAATATGATATTTTTTTACCATGAAAATATATTTTTTTTCTCATGAAAGATGCTGATTTTGATCACTGATGCAGATTATACGTATTCTTTCTGATTATTCTGTGTCCTATAATGAACAACAGGAAGCTCTGTTTTTCTGAGTGAACTTCCAGCACAAGGTGTTTGGGCATATTTCACATTTTTACAAGGAAAACTTATTTGAGCAGACAGTAGTGTATTAAACCATTAATATGGATACTTTATTTTACAGTGTTACAATGGTGTTTGACCTAATTAGTGTTCTAAACATACTAACTTAGGTTCATATTTAAAAATTATGCAGTGACTTGCCTCTGCTTCACTCAAGCTTTGAAAGCTGTTTTAGATAAAGTAAAAAAAAAAAAAGCGCCAAAAATCAAAACACCTTTACAAATATTCTCTTAGCTTTCCAAATTTTTTTTTCTCACACATTCAGCTATGTCCTTAATATTTGGCATTTTGATTTATTAAGTAATCTTAAGTCTTAAAGGCTTTTAGCGTACACCAGCGCAAGACTTCAGATGCATTGTGCCTTGTGTCAATGATGAATTAATTCCAGCAGAGCACAAAAGTTACTATTATTTAAGCCTAGCTCCTCACCTCTGTTTTTACATCACACTCCAGTTCTAAGAGGCTGCAGACTGGGCTGAGTCTTACGGAGGGAAGCGAGGCAAAGGCGGGTGTGTCACATCTGTGGATGAAGCAGCGTGGCCACGCTATGGCCAGCGCAGGGCAGCGGGCGCGGGGTGCACCCGCGGGGCGGGCTCCCTGCGGGTCGGGCGGGCTCCCTGCGGGTCGGGCGGGCTCCCTGCGGGCCGGGCGGGCTCCCTGCGGGCCGGGCGGGCAGCTCCCGCTGCGCTCCCTGCGCTCTTTGCGCTTCGCCCTCTGTGCTCCTTGCGCTGCGCTCGCTGCACTGCACTCCCTTCTCTTCCTGCGCTGCGCTCCAGGCGCGGCCCCGCGGGGCTGGCAGCGCGCTCCGAGCCTCGCGTGAGCGGCACGTGCGGGACACGTCGAGGCCGAGCCACGCGGGCCGCGCCGCCCCCTGGCGGCCTCAACAGGGCCGCTCCCGCCGCTGGCCCGGGCCGGGCCCGAGCGCTTCGCACCGGAGCTGGGCCTCCCGCACCTCCCGGGCCGGAGCTGGGCCTCTCGCACCGCCCGGGCCGGAGCTGGGCGTCCCGCACCTCCCGGGCCGGAGCTGGGCCTTCCGCACCGCCCGGGCCGGAGCTGGGCCTCCCGCACCTCCCGGGCCGGAGCTGGGCCTAGTACCACAGACCCCGCAAGCCGGGCGTGACACACACCCTGTCATAAATCTAGGAGGTCTAATTGCGGCAGGGCGCACTATCCTGCTATTTGTACAAATAAAAGACCCCATCTTGATGCAAAATAAACACAAAAGCACTGTTGTGACTATAACAGGGAGTCATATACTAATTTATATAATAAGTGGTTGTGCACGCTTTATTCAAGATTATGGCTGCAAGAAATGGCATGAATTGCTGGGTGTGTTTAATGCTGGATTATAGCAATTTGAAACATGTCAAACACATGGCTAATGCCTCATGCTTCACTCATTCTTGCGTAAACCTGCATAGCCACCATCCATTATACCCTTGGTAACAACACAATTCTGCAAGTAAATATTGTTACACTAAGTAACCTTTCAATTCAAGTTGTTTAGGAAGAGAAAATGCAATCTTGTGCAGTCAGTTCCAGTGTCAGTTTAATGTTTCAAAAGGGAAGTGGTGTAGAGAATAAGTATCTGTACAGTGACTTGCCGGCTTAAAACACACGCGTGCACGTGCGGGCACACGGGCACATAGAAAATGCCCAGTTTGCTGCAGGGGAAAAAAGTAAAACTGTAGCTTCTAACTCAACAAGGTGAAGTATTTCTCCTTTTTTTGCATGGGTGGTAGCTTTGCTACCCTTGCACAATTAGGTATTCAACCTGCAGTGCAACCATGTTCTAAAATGATCTACAATTTCACTCTCTCCTGCAGACAGCAGCAAATATTTTTCCTATACCTGTGTTTAAAATACCGGGTAGCAAAGCTTATATTCCACCTTTGGCGCCAAGAGTTACAGAATCACGACAGAAGTAGGTGCTGGTGAATCTGTCTGTGAATGTGGGTGCGTGTGTGCATGTGTGCCTGTGTAGGCATGCTCATGACTGACAGCGAGTGTGACAGCAGGAGAAAAGAGAAGGATTAGAAAGTATGAAAGTGTATAAATGTATGTAAACAAGGACCTGTATATTTTTTCTTGTCCTATTTGAATTACCAAACTTACAGCCTTAGTATCTGGCTGATACCTGTCTTTTTCCTTTGTGTTTATTTATGCTTATTTTAGTAACAATCTGTACTATTGTTGTAAAAATAAGAAAAAAAGTGCATTAGTTTGCTCAGTGAGATGTTGCAGGTTCAAATTATTTCTTTACCAATAACTCAAGTTATTTATACATCAGAAATGATCCTTGTTTAGATGTTTTCAGTGCTTCAGTTTGTGAGGATTTAGAGTTGAAAGTACATACACAAGTGCATAGACTCACGTATATATGTATGTCTATGCAAGAGAAAAGAAAAAGATTCTATGCTCTTCCTTTCTCCAGCAGCCCTTTTTCAGTTGCCGACAGTGAGGAGGGGGCTGAGGACAATCAACACAGTGCATTACTCTAGCCAAAGTTTTAGTGTCATTTTTAAAAATCTAATTTTAAAACTAGAGAAGTACTCCCCACACTTTATTTTTAACATAAAATTATAGGGTCTCTTTTTTATTCATTAAAATACTTCTGTGTTTCTTCTACTTCAAAATAAATTGCCCTTTCTAGTATTGTTACTTTGTAGTTTCATTCTGTTGGATGGGATTTGTTGTTTTCTATTGCCAGAATAGTGTTACTGGTGATGTTGTGTTAAAGCCGATTCTGCTGGCTCACAGGCACTTTAACTTTAAATGTACAGCCTGAACTACACTCTGGGGCTTTGCAAGGATACAAAATCCACAAGACATAAAACCCTTTGGTTAATATGAACTGGAAGACATTTAACCCTTCTTTGTTAATTGTAATGAAACAGTCAGAGAGATGTAAAAACAGGAGGGATGATGTATTTATTTAATGCATTTCTGGGTGTTTTGTAATGTTTTGATTATCTAACATTTACACCCCTTTGCCCTTTTAATGTGCCTGGCTAAATGTACCACTGTTATTGTCTAACATTTGAATTTGTAAAAGATGAACCTGTCTGTTGGTTAAATCTTTGTTTGACTAAAAGAGGATTAACGTTTGAATTTCCCAAATTTCCAAATCCTTGTAACGATACAGCTGATGAAGTTTTAAATAAATTTCCACTCGGATACACATGTCCTTTTATTGAAAGTAAATATTGTAAAAATCGGAAAGGGCTGTCTGCTTCCACAGTTGTGGCATATCCGCATTAGAATTTTCATATAACTACTAAGGGCAATCAGACCCTTTTCTCTGAATATTTTAAACATTGTACATGTAAAATTTATGCCTAATTTGAATACTTATTAGCTGCCTAATCTCAGAAAAGAGTATTAGCTTTGTTTTTGCCTTGTAAAATTCATCACTGCTTGTATCACATTTTCCATTTCTATTATTTTTCTTCGCTGATGTTCATAAGTGTTTTAGAAGGACTGTTTCTTCATAAACACATCTGGTGCTGATGTTGTTTACTGGGCTATAACAGCTGCCCTTTATGTTAGCTGTGTTTGTGCGTAGTTTTTTTGCATCTTGCTTATTTCTGACCAGACCATCCTTAAATAACTCATCTTTTGCTGTTTTAACATTTTTGACACAATATATACTTGCCTTGTAGGAGCTTGTTTGTGGTAACTCATACTGCATTTTAATTAATATCCCATGCACATAGTTAAAGTTGTAATGATCCTTTTTTTTTTTTTTTTTTTTTTTTTAAGGAAGGGCTCATACTTTGCAAGGGAAAAATAGCTAAGTTAAATAATTAGTCTAAACAGCAAGCTTTGTTTCCTTTCCTGAGTTTGCTTACACATCCCTCTCCTTTCAGAGATGTTTTTTAAAATCACAGCTCAGCCAGGTTGTTGTGAGGACTCTTGTCAGTAGGTCGGGAGTGAGGATGAAGGAAGGGAGCTCCATTCTGATCCTGCAAGAGAGCAGGAGAGGACTTTGGTGGCTCTGAGAAGAGACGCTGACCTTTCCATATTACAGATACAAAATGCACCTTGAAATTCTGGTTTGTAAGGGCACGTTGGTTCTTTATTTACTGCAAGGATTTCAACTGATCTTGGCAGGACATCTCATTGCAATCCTGAAAGTACAGTATATTTATGCAGTGAAAATGATAAAACATTTATTACTGTAGAGAAGGTAATATGCATAATTTATGCTGTTTTTAGCACAATCATTAGTGATATTCTTGATAGATTTTATTTCCAGCTTTCATATCTAATACATGCCTGGAAAATTAATTTTATATCTTTCATTTATTTGCCTATGTTAAAATTGAGTTTTAAGTCATCTTCAAGTGAACAGTTTGATTGCTGCTCATGCATAAGCTTAATTACTTCCCAGGAAGGACAGTATTAAATGTTTTAAATGTCAGAAAAATAAATGAATATCAGGCGTTTGATTAAAAAAATAGGCAATATCTGACGTGTTTGCAGCAGGAGCTTTTTCTTAAAATGCCTCCGAGGCAAAATTTTATTTAGTCACAAAAAAGGAGAAGCCCATTATACTATTTATCATTGGTTGATACCATATGATTTGTAACACCCTTACAAAATTTTAATTTTGTATGATTAGCTGTGCATCATTAAACAACAGCCTTGCATAAGATATGCTGTAAAATTCTGACAGAATCAAGATAGTGAATATTTTAAATAAGGCTGTATAGTCATCCATGGTTGTCAAAGCTAGATAATAGGAAATATAGAGCAGTGTGTGAAATTGTGCCTTCACTTAAACTGGTTTTATAGGTAGACTTTAAAACGTAGTCGTTCATAAATGCTATTGACCATGCTGCGTGCATGGTGTGTTATTTTGGCCGTTAAATGTAAGCACACAAAGCTTGCTTATAGAAATCATAATTCCAGTGATTAGCAGCTGTATGAAAGCAGAGTTTGCATTGCATTTCTTGGTAAACGGCTCTGCGAGGCTTTTTTCTTCTTCTAAAGATGCTGTCTGTGTAATTGGCAGAGAGGGACATCTTGATAATGGAAGTGTGAAGGTGTAACGCGTGTGTTAATTGATACTTCTTAATCACTTTTAGGTATTAAGTCATGATGCAGGAATCTGCGACAGAGACAATAAGCAACAGTTCAATGAATCAAAATGGAATGAGCACTCTAAGCAGCCAATTAGATGCTGGCAGCAGAGATGGAAGATCAAGTGGTGACACGAGCACTGAAGTAAGCACAGTAGAACTGCTGCATCTGCAACAACAGCAGGTAAGTTTGTTTTGTTTCCTGTTTGTTTTTAAACAAATAAAGGGCTGTTTTCAGAGGGGCACCCTTTTGGAGACCCTCGGTGTGTGCTGAATGTGGAGTGTCGTGGAATTGAGGAGCATGGGGCATTATTTGTTGTTGTTTTAGTGCACGATAATGCTGAAATGCAAAGATCCCGTTCTTGTGGCAGCAACATCTTGCTGATATGGCTGCATGCCACCACGCTTGCCTGGTGATTAAAATCCCGCTGCGTATTTATAAAAGTTGTGCCGAAGCCTTGCGGTGCATGTTTTCAGGAGCTGTTAGTTTACTGTGCGATTCGGGCATGCAGGACATGGTGCGGGGTTTTCCACCAGAGGGCCACATTACTTGAGACTTTGCTTCGCTTGCAATGAATTGTGCCAAAGTCGGAGATGGGCAGTGAAGGGACCCTAGTGAAGGGACCAGAGTGACTTTTCTCGATAAAGATACTTTGCTGTTGTAGGTGTAATTAAAAAATGCTGGTTAGTTCAAAAGCACTGAAATAGAAAATACAGTATTCCTGTCTGTGTGTGCTCGCGTATGTGTGAGTTGTAATATGGACGTGTAATTTTGAAAACATGGGAAAAGAGTAGAAGCAGCTTTTCTGCAGGTCTGTTTCCATTCTCATTTTGAAAACATATTTTTTGTCTGTTTGTGTTCCAAACAAGTTAATGGAGAACTGCTCTTATGTTTAAAACTAAAATTCACCTGTCCTCAGACTGCTGACACCACCTAATTACAAGATGCAATCCATTAATTTTTGTCACTGCAAGATTTCTCTTCCTTTTAAATCTGAACAAACAAAACTCCTATTTTGTCTGCCTAAGGAGTTGCCACTCCATCAGGGAGCACAAATTGTACTACAGCAGTGAAGCCCAAACTGTTTGGTAAACAATCAGGGTCTGATTCTGCAGAGTGCCCAGGATCTGCTTCAAACTCCTAAAAGTCTTCGCTGCCTCATTCTTTCATTTGCTGAGCCCACTCAGCACCTTTGGAGCTCAAACCCTTAATTTTTAAATGCTGAGGCTTTTTATTACAATGCCAGGTATTGCATTAATGGAAGGAAAGTTGTCTTCTGTTAGATAAAATATTATAAAAATGCTGTTTCATAGAAACATGTTTTAACATGATAGATACATTGCATTTGCATGGGCCTCTGAAATAACAGGTCATAATAGCTCTTAAAATTGAATAATTTTTAGTGCTGAATTAAGCAGTGTATTCTAGCTACATTTATAGTTAAATATTTTAAATGGTGACAGAAAATGTGGAAGAAGGAAATAGTTATAGATTGAGATATGAGAAGTTGTTGAGGCTTAAATCTGTGTCTTGCTTCAAATTCAAGTGTATTCTATTTTAACAATTGAGCACTTACAGTATGACAGTCTGAAGAAATACAGGTTTCAGTGTCTTTATTATGTTCTTAGCAAGTTTCTACCTCTCTATATATACATGATTATGTGTATATATATACCTTGTGCTTTTATACTCTTTTCATATAAAATTGTACACATAGAAGCAGACACAAAAATTTAGTATTATTTTCATTGAAAATCGTGCCATCATCTTTATTCAGGTGTTCAGACTACAACAAAATTTTAAAATCCTTGTTGAGAAAGAGTATATCGAATCGGTGAATATGTTTAGAAAACTAAATTTAAGTGAAGTACTTTAAAACACAAAAATGCTAATAGAATAATGTGCCACTTACATGTTTCTCAAAGTAGCAGTCCTAGGCATGTGTAGCCAATTTGTCCATACAGCCAGAGATTCCGGTAGATAGCATTTGGAAGGACCACAGAGAATTACAACTGAAGATGAAAATATTCAGTTCAGTACTAATAACAGACAGGTTCTGAGGGGACAGGCTTAGAAGTGACAATCTTTTCTTCAAAACTGTGATTAGATCTTAAATAAGCAGGCAGGCAAAGTAAAACCATGGGTACAGTTAATAGGACTCAGGAGGCATTTTATGGTAGGGCTTGCACCATAGGATTTAAATACAACTTGAGTTAGGCATATGAATCCTTCTATAAAACATGTTGATGTGAAACATAAACACTGGTAAACATGCAGTAGGATGTCCTTCAGATAACGGGCATAGCTTTGTGCTACTTTTACTTTTCTTCCTCCTTTTTTTTGTTCCTTTTTTTCCCCCTGTTTTTGACCAAATGCCTTTTCAAATATGAATTAAGAGGAAAATGATGGCTGCTTTTATTATTGTCACTGTAGTAACTCTCTAAAACGATATTTGTAATATGTGACTTATCTGGAAAAGTTTGACACACAGAGAAACAGAGGAAACCCTAGCAATCATTATTCTTAAGATTTTTTATTGTTTAAATATGTGCAAGGTGTACTCATTTCATGGTTTAATATTCTGGATTTGGCTTCTCTGAATCATTTTATTGGGAGTCTTCAAATAGACAGATTGAGTTTTTGATAGTTTTTTCTAAAGGAAGCAAGTAAAATAATTGCTGGTTTTAATAATTTCCTTCAACTGGGCAGCTTTTAAAAGGGATGCTAGTGCTTAAGAATTTGTTCATCAGCCGAGTAAAATCACAAAATAAGTTTTTATTGTGGCATGAATATTTACTGGGGAAAGTGAAACAAATGAAATTTTAGGCTGTATAGAAGATCAACTAGGCTAAGTTAATTTTTTTAAGTTATATATGTATGGATTTTTAGAAAGTAAATAAGATAAAACAGATTTTATTATGTTGTTGTATGCAACCATATGGAGTTTAGGCACTCTTATTATTTTCATGATGAACTATGTTGTTGTGGCCTTTATATAGAAATGAGAAGTTAGGCTTAAATCAGGGAGTTATTTCTCATCCATGTATCAAGAAAGAATGACAGTATTCT
The DNA here is from genome assembly GCF_030490865.1 of Poecile atricapillus. Taxonomy (NCBI): domain Eukaryota; kingdom Metazoa; phylum Chordata; class Aves; order Passeriformes; family Paridae; genus Poecile; species Poecile atricapillus. Next base: position 50,597,517 of record NC_081289.1, read on the forward strand.
ATAATATATTGTAATATATACCTATAATATATTGTAATATATACTTGGTGATAAATGGATTGGGTGCTGTCACAAGTCATCAGGTCGGCTTTGAAGATGTATGACTAGGATTTAAGCAACTTCTTATCTCACTGTTGATATTTATAGTTTTATAAATATTGCTAAAGTGAATGTAGAATTTTATTTTAAAAATATGATGCAAAGTGTAATCTGCCCAGACTTATTTCTTCTGCTTTTTTTGGCTTACGGTGAGCATTCTCTCTTGTATGTGTACATTCAGACACCTCTGAGCTTTTCACTTTCATTTTTTTCTTGAATGTTAAAATTAGTGTTAGATACCAGAATGTATAATACATGAAAAAAAGCATATCCTTGATTAAATACATTGACAGATTATTCTGCATTAGATGTAGAATTTTATTTTTATATTAAGTTTGTAGAATTAATTGTTTGTGTCACTAAGGTCAAAATAGTTGCTAAAAAACCATGATTGCTTTACAGGGTAGATTTGAGCTTGCATTTTGAGCATTCATTAAGTCAATGCTACCAAGATAATCTTTTTAAATGTTTCATGGGAATTTATTGCTTAGAAGCGGTTTCAGTT
>NC_081289.1:50603120-50633120 GCF_030490865.1 Poecile atricapillus
AAATTACTGCTTGAAATACTCAGGTACATGTGTAAGTAGGATGTAATGACGTGCTTACGCTACTTTATCATTATTATGAATGCAGACATGAGAGTATTCTACATGCTCTGGCCTTCTAAAAGCCAAGAAGGCATTTACTGCTGGGTTTTTAAGCTAGAGAAGACAAAGTTGTGAAGAAAGCCTCAAAAGGGGTGAGGCCAAAGTACCCTTGTCTAGACTTGGTTCATCATCTATTAACTTCAAAGTAGCTGTAAGGACATTCACAGATGTGAGAATTATGGGAAGGGACTAAAAGTTCAGGCTCAAAGATGGTAAAATGAAGACAAATAGACAGAGGACATAGCTGAAGGGAGATAAATCTAAAGTTGTATCTGAGGGGTCTCTGCCAGTGAGAAGCATTTCTCACTTTTAGTTAGGTCAAAGAAAGATCTAAATAACCTTAGCCAAAACAGAAACGCCGGGTAGGAACATTAGCAGTGCCAAAAGATCTAGGTTACTGAAAATAATTTGATTTAAATGTTGTAATTGAGGACAAGAGAGAAGCTAAGATCGCCAGAAAGAATATTTAAGAAAGCTGGAGTATAGCTTAACTTCTTAGGAAGTTTCATGATGGGAAATCTCATGACGATGTGAAGGAAGTGCCATCACACCGCTTGACCAAGGAAGCTTGAGGACAACATAGCATTTAGCACCAGTACACCAATATAGTGTAAATCTATGAATAACTTATGTCATCTAATAAACACACTGAAAGAAGATGAGGAAGATGATGTAACAAGAAACAAAAATGTTCCCCAGCCAAACATATGGGTATTTATAACTACATATGATTTTATATGAAATAATAAATTTATTTTAGTGTGAAATTAGTTTGGATAAGTGTCTAAGAGGATAAATAGTTATTTTAAATTGATGGTACAAGAAGCACAAGAGGAACTATTTGGTGCAAGAGGTATTTCTGCCTTAATGAATGTATTTATTTCTATAAATAATTGCTTTTATCTACATATAGAATGTAATCAGTATGATTTGTTTTTTCTTTAGGGGTCATAGAACATGAAGAAGCAGAACTTGCATGTATGTAACTGTCTAAAGAGGGCCCTGCAAAGTATGTAACTAGCTTTAGGAAGTGTACTGGGTCACCAGTTCTGTACAGTGGGCATCAAACTAATCTACAAAGAAAAAGTCAATTCTATTGAAAATTTAAAATATCCCACAGTGTGCAGTCAGTCAAAGAAACAAATGCCCTGTACCTCCTCTCCAACACAACTGTGCAAATATTTTAAGCTATCGGAATACAATCTGAAGATCCTTTTGAAGCTAAGTGTGATTTGTAGGAATTAGATGGGGCAGCTTCTCTTCGTAAGAGAATCTGAATAGGTGGATTTTACATTTCTGAGTGTGCATATTAGGCTTGAAATTACTTTGTAGTCACTTTGCATTACTTTGTGTAGAGTCTTTGCAGTCATAGGGCTGTTTAAGCCTTAGCAGAATTTATTATTATTATGATATTGAATGGTATGAATTGTTTACATATTGCCATTTATAATAATTCAAGTTTGATGTTAGATTTAGAGATAAAAGAAAAACTAATATGTCCTGTCTTGAAGGGATAGTAGCAATAAAATATTGCTCAGAGCAGCTGCTTTAAATAAGAGGCCATAGATGCTTCTAGTACTGACCTCTAAATTGCTATTTGTTTTATTGCTGTGAGAATTTCTTTTATATCTGTAAACTGATTATCTCTTCTTATTCCCAGTGAATTTTTCCACCTGCTGGCTTTGGCTTTTCCTCCATGGGGTCTCCTTCCTCTCATCCTTTCTGCTTGCTTTGTATCTGTCATTGTTGGCTCAGTTTTTCATTGTGCTCCATTCACCTTTACCCTCACTCATCTGTCTATCTTGGCCTCACAACTTCGGCTTCTGTGAATTTTTCTTCATCAAGCTTGATGCCCCTGCATACCAGTCTTTCCAACTCTATCAAAGTGAATCTCTCTGTGGCTGTTCTGGTTTATGAAGGAAATGTTTTCAGAAGGTGGATGTTTAGTTCTTAGAACAGTGTGTAATTATGTGGAAATACATACTGCTTGGAAATGCAGTCTGAAGAATTAACTTAGGCAAGTCCCAATCCCATTGAAGTTCTTACCAAAAATATTTGTCTAGCTGAGGTGTAGATAACAATTTTGTAAAGACAAAATGTTGCTGCTGGAGTCAGTACTATTAAACCGTGACCAAGAAATCTGGGGATAGAAGGAGTGATGAATTGCTACCCAAATCCAAGAAGCTCAGCATCATGTCATGTTCCATCAAAATGGGTATATGTCTGCTCAAAATCAAAAACTGAATATGGCAATATTAAGTCATTTTCAGCAGGAACTTCAACAAAATAAATTGACCCATGGAAGAAATTCACTTTTGAGACTAAGATGTAGGTTGTGATGTAAAGCCTGTCTTGTTCTTTGGTTTGCCTAGAAGGGATACAGTCAAGAAGATGATGTAACTTCCTTGTGAAGCTGTTTTTTCTGAGCTAACTTTAAACTGTCCTCCCTGTGTGCTGCTAGTGTTGTGTCTACAATTTTGTAGAGCACAGTAAAATCTCAACTACCTGAATATTTACCTGCATTCTTTAACTTTGTAGTTTGCCCTGAGCTTTGTCATTACCAGCAGTATCGAATAACCCAGTTAAAACTTAGCTCAGGTAAGTTTGTCTGCTTGTGCCACAGTCACAGCAATGGGTGCATTATAGATGTGTTCCCTTATATGTGGAGGCTATACTTACTATTTTTTTAAGTTGCATTTGTTGTGAAATTCCCTATATTATGCACCTGATCAAAATTGTTCAAATCACTGGGTCTTTAGGGTGATGTAATGTCAACCTGTCAATGTGTGGTTTGCAACATGTATGTGTGACATCTGTGCTTGTGAGTAGGGCATAAATACACAAGTGATTTTAAAGTATGCTGCTTTTATAAATCAAGCCCAAAACATTTTACGTGGTTGATGTTTGTCAAGGTACACAGAACAATTCCAGGAGAATCGCTGCATTTTTTGTTTGTTGCTCTCTTTAGGCTGTATGATCTTTTTTTATACCTATATCCTTAAAGTACTTCTTGTCAAGTCTCATCAGTTGTCTCTCTCCAAACTGTGGAAGAGTATAACTGTTCTTCAGACTGTACGGATGGTTTTCACATTTGAAAGTGTTCAGCCTGTAGTTAATTTGTTATCTAAGAGTGTTCTTGGAAATTCTTTTATCAAAATGAAAAAAAGGAAGGAAAGACAGCTGTTCCTCTTATGTCATATCTTCAGGTACCCTATAAATAATAAACATAGTATTTTGTTTCATTAATCCTTTTAACTATATCCTAAAGTACAGAAAATTATAGCAAAGCTTTCCAGTAAATAAGAAGGCTTTACTTTCACAATTTATTTTTCTAGGTGCAGCATCACTCCATCCTTTGGAGCCCTCCAGACCTGTGCATCATATTATGTTTTGTACTGCATACCTTCAATGTGTGTCAAAAACTGTTGGTTATTGCTTTTTTGTTTTTTGTGTTTTTTATCTAAAAATTGGTGGTTTCAAGTGATTTTTATGCTTTCAGCTCTCTTCTTCATTCTTCTATAGATTGTTTTGTGGAAACAGAAACAGTTCATCTTGTGTTGATCTTTGAGGCTTTGCTATCAGTTTTCTCAGGAGAAATTACAGAGAGCAGCCTATCTTCTCTTTCACTTACATCATACAGGCCATAAGGAACCCTCCAGTCCCAGACTTCAAGATTTGGAAGCAAATAAAGTAGCAATGGAACCTGATCTGATACAGACAGCATTAATGGATCAGCAGAGGTATTGTGCTGAGGGATCTGAGATACAAGATAGACTGAGAGTTCTGTTGAAAACTGTCCTGATTTATAAATTGATTGTTCCTAATAGTCCTTTATCTGTTAGTCCTCCTTTAGGACATTAATGGTCAAGGAAAAAAAAAATAAATTGCAGGAAACAAAATGCAGGTAACATGAAAGATATGTCAGGGTTACTATGAAGCACTGCCTTATACAACGTTATCTGATTTATATAGTGAACTTGAAAAGAAAGGAGTAGGAACCCCAGTATGCTTGAGCTGTTTTTTTTAACACTAAAGAGAAAAACAATGTGAATGTGATTTTCTAATGTTTTGGTGCAGAGATCTTACAAGAGAATGTGTGTATTTGTCCTAAGTCAGACCATCTCCCAGGTATTTTCAGATGTGGAAGAATTAACACATTATGAAGCAGAAATTCTTTGGAAGAAGGAATATGTCTGCTTCTTTCATAGCAAAAAAGTGTCTCTAGTGTCCTGAATACATACATGTTCACATCTGTTTTTGACATGGCAGCAATCACGTTAGGACATTTTCATTCCAGTCTGAAATGAAGGATAGATCCTATGTAAGATTTGCTGCTCTTTACTTTCTTCATAGCCTGGCTTTCAGGAGAGTGACTGGCAGTCCTACAGAAGTGAGCATAGCTCCATCTGAGGAAGTTAATATTATCTTACTAGTTTAGAAAGCATATTCTATGTGATTTCTATTGTAGTAGAACTCTGAGAAATGCAAGATAAGCAAGGCCAAATTTTATCAAGTCCAGTAATGTATACTGAATGCAGAATTTTAATTTGTGTTATCTAAATTCTATAATACAGATTAGGTGATGTACTTCTATAAAAAATGCATGAAGAGTGCTCCCAGATCTTAAAAATTTCGTTGTCAAATTTTTAAGAATTCAATTATGTCTAGCATTCTGAAAAATGAAAATAATAGTATGTTTAAGATAAATACCTTAGCACTATGGATTTTTTTTTTGTGTTTGGCCAGTAATTTCTAAGATTAGCGCTGGGTAGCTGGTGTAAGCTAACAGTAAATATTATAACACATTTGGGACTGTGCCATACAGCATAAACAGTAGGAGATGCATAGCAGTAAAAACAAGAAAACCATAAATTTAACACAATAAATTTACATTGAGAGTGCTTTAGGGAGCAAGCCTACTTAATTGAGGAGGACATAAGCACATGTTTAGCTGCTGTGTTCAATAGACAATGTGTAATACATTCTTAAAAATAAGCATATACTTAAAGAGCTTAACAGATGTAAAGGTAATAACAGGAGTCAAGGAATAAAAGCCTGTGTATTTCTGAAATATATAATTTAAGGATCCTTTTTTACAGGCATAAAATTACAAGCTCATACTGAAGACGAATGTTTAACATGTAACAATTTTGGTCCAAATGTCTAAGCAACACAGTTAACTTTTTTCAATTTTTTTGTCCTCATCCTGGCATTCTTAATTACACACATAGTTTATTTAAGGGTTACTAGACTTAGCATAAATAATTAAACTCATTGGTAAAATTTGTAGTTTTTTTGCTGTACTTTTTTCTGTGTTACAAAACAGTAGAATGATTAAAAATATTACTACTCAATGCCACAGCATTCTTTAAAGATATAACCTTCAACATAACTCAGGCTTTAGCTATATCAAGGTGAGCTGAAATAATGTTAATTGAAAAAATGTATACCCATAAAATTCTGATTTAAGTTATTTATATTAGAATGAATTTATTTTCCAAATATTCCAGCTTAAATTTAACATTTAAAGTGTAAAAATACTTACATAGACCTAAATCTACTTCAGCCCATTAAAATAATTAAAATAGATAAAACAGACCTGTTGCATCAGTGAATTATCTTCTAATTTCAATGAAAAAAAGGCTTAGGCTTTTTTAATTGGTGTCAGAATCAAAGCAAGACATGTTAAATTTCTGAACTTAGTCATTCTTTGTGAAAATGTTGCCTTGTCATCCATTTAAGTGTCTATCATCAAAATGCTTTTAATTAGAGTGAATGCTAGTACTTACCTGTTTTTCACTGCAGAAATATATGCGTTTTTCCCAGGAACATATTTCTGTTGTTCCTCAATGCACATGCTAAATCAAGGCTGAAAAATCCAGTGGTCAATCTAACTTGTTTTGCTTTTCCAGATTGTTTTCCTAGCTACATTATTCATTTTAGAAAATACAAGAGGATGTTTTTGTATGTGTCTCTATGTAGTGTTAGACACTTTAGAAAAGAACCCTCTGCTTACCAGAAACTATTGATCAGTTTACACACTATAATAAAATAGTCCTTGTATAATAAGTGACTAAACTTTAGATAGTTTAATAATGTAATAAATATAGAACAGTTTTAAAATGCTGTTTTGTATCTAATTCTACTTTCCATCTCAATGAAGCATAGAAAGATAAAAAAACAAAGCATTATTTTCTAAACCAAAAATTTATTCAAATTCATTAAATGTAAAAAAATTAGGATTTTAAATGTGCGTTTCATAATAGCAAAACAAAAGAAGTAATTTATCTAAGAGCTCCTGTTTTATTGAGCAGCAGCCTAGCCTAATCATTCAATGAGTCAGTGATAAAGAACGTCTGCTTAGACAAACACAAAACAAGATTTGGAATCTATTGTTTATATCAGGAGCTCCTGCATTCCAATATAAATTGTCATTAAAACTGGTGATTTAAATAACTTAATTTAAATCTGTCAATCATGTTACATGGCCAAATAAGGCAAAAATATAAAATTAATAGTGAAGTGACCAGAACAACCCTTTTGGAGCTTCCTCTCCACTCCCACTGCTTTTGATAAATATTTCACAAGTCTTTAAAAGTACATTTTTACCTGACACAAGTATATTATGATAAACAAGAGCTGACACTCCTCTCCACAATTTTCAGTTAATGTGATATACTATTAGTTTAGCAATTAAAACAATCAAACAAACAAACAAACAAACAAAAACCCCGAAAACCAAATAGTAAGTTGGAGGGGTAACAGACTGGTCTGGAAACTGCTTCAAATTATCTTCAGAAGAATGCATTGGTTTATCTCATGGTAGAATGGAAAACCTGTTTATATTTGCTCTGTTATTTTGGTTTGATAAAGGAGTCCTCATTTCTGAAGTTTATCTGGTTTCTAGGTCACAAAGCCCTGCAAAGTGACATTTGAGATATTTTTAAAGGCAGCTCTTACAGAGATACTTTGGCAGGCCATGGGTGCATCAAGGAGTCAGCTCTCCTGGGCTCATTTCCTAGCCATCAGAGGGAAGTAGACTTCCATGATCTTGCATGCAGTTGGGAACATGGACTGTATTGTGCTCCTTTGGTTAGCCATTAAGCCAACAAACCTCAAGAGATTCTTAGCAGGAAGAATGGTCAGCCTGAAGCTGTAGGAGATGAGCAAATGTCTCCTGGGAAGATCCCCCATGTGGGAGTCCCTCAAGTCACCGAGCATGGGGAACATGAGGAGTAGCAAGCTTCCCTGGCACATCTCACCAACATGTCACACTGCACTCATTCAGCTGCAGGGCAGGGCTGGGAAGTGGCTGTGCCTCTCATCTATGGCCTCAATGTCTGTAAGCGGTCTGGAAAGTTAAAGCAGGGCGAGGGGACCAGTTGCTGGGTGGTCATTTGATGGGAGGTGACCTAAAGGGAAGAGCTATAGGGGTTGGGCAAGGATAGAAGAACCTGGAGGGAAGCAGCTGCGACATGGGGGAGGCTGGAGGATGGAATGGATTTGGGCAGTGAGCAGCAGACTGGGAAGAAGGAGCTTCTAGGCCTTTTCTCCTTACAGGGGACAGGACAGAATGAGAAAGGGAAAATGTGTGGCCTGGATCATGTTTTCTACAATTCTTTTTCATTATTGCAGTCTTGCAGTATTCCCTACATCCTCCCAGTGATACCTTCTTTTTCCCAGGAAAATGTACTCAGTTTATCAAGAAATAGACATTATGTCAATAGTGCATTTGCTCAAGCACATTTAGTGTGATATACTTGTAAAAGCATTTACAATCACAGTGTATATACATTTACAGTGTATAATTCAGTGACAGTAAATTAAGTGTATTTTTAAGTTGCCGTTTTTCAGCACTGCATGGTTTATTAATGTGGTTCTTTGCCTGCATGATGTTAATGCCTCTGTGGTAGAAGCTGTGAACATTGTCACAGGAGCTGTGCAAATCAGTGTAAAACTTCATGTCATGCAGCCATGATACTGTAATGTCTCTCAGACGTCTGATCTCTCATAATTTGAACAACTTGTAGTAATTTGGATGTAGAATCCTCTCAGGACTGGTGCCATGTGGGTTGGTTGTCCTCCATGCTTCCCATGTGGAGGAGTTACCAGGTGCTCACTTGGTGTTTTTCATAGACACAAAATGCTGCAGCAACAAACCTGAGGTGGTAAAATTCAGACTGAAATAATAATATAGAGAGGCATGTGTTACTGACATTCTGATTCATACCATGAGACTTTAATATATGAGGCATAAACAAAAGGAAGTGTTTACAATACTAAATGGAAAACAAACCAAAGAAAAACTTCCATGTTTCAGGTATTTAAATAATTCAAGTAAATAAATAATCATTGGTATATAATTTATTATTATACATTATTTTTGCAGGGATTGTATAGTCTTACATAAATACTGGGAAATCCTTCCACCAGCAATGCCTTCCAGTACCTATACTGTCCTACCTTACGAAGTTGTAGAAATCAATTACAAGGCAATTTTAGCTGGCTGTGCATAGCAAATTTATAGAAGAGTTTCTCATGAAACTAAAATTAAAATTAAAGTAACATTTCTGCTCTTAAGCCACTCAAAAAAGGGGAGAATTTTAATATGATAGCTCTGCTATCTGTAAGAATTTGTAATAACAAGCCAAAATTAAAACTGATAAAAAGGGGGGAAAGGGATAAAATGAATAGCTGTAGTATACTATACTGCATCTGATTTCACCTGTTTCAGTTCAAACACTATTAGAGAGGGTTTTTTTAAAAAAAAAATTATTAATCTCTGAGAATGACAGGTGTCAAGAGCCTTTTGTAAAACACATACAAAAAAGTTGCAGTCAAGAGGTCATATCACTGCAATGTATTAGGCAGTAGCCTTCTCTCTTGTGATATTTTCCTTGTTTGAAGTGTTTCCAATGAAATATGCTTTCTGTAATGTGCATCAGTAAAATGATCTATTTGGGAACAGCTTTACGTGGTAAAGGAAGCTGTGAGAATACTTTAGTATTGTGTGCATCTTCTCTCTTAGCAGTTGTGTGTCCAGAACTCCCGGATGCTATAAAACACACAGAGGCTATATGGTTTACAGCAGCATATGTGCTTTAGGATTGAATTTTATAAATATTACTCTTGTAGTGAAAGCAATTTCATAAATATTATTCTCATACTGAAATAATTTTTTCCCATTTTTTTCTTTTTTTTTTCTTTACATTCTTCAAAAAGAGTTCTGATGCCCTGAAAATGAAACTCTGTATTTCAATAAGAAATTTTTCACTCTTTTCTGTATTTTCTTTGCTGGCTTTTAGCCACTGCAATCCATAAGAAAATTAATGTAGTGTGCAAGATAAGGTGTATACACATACACAGAGAAGACAAAAATGGAGTAGTTGTAAAACTTGCTTTGGAATACTTAATAGTAAGACAGGTTTTATTTTAAGGCACAGTGGATGAGGGCAGTTTCAGAGGCTCTCCTTGAGGTCTGTGAGCTGAATGGATAAATTCTTGCAGCTTCACTTTGTCTTTGGGCACATCAAAGCTTGGGCACTATACCTGCTTCTGTTGGTATTTTGAGTCAAGTTAATGTAATATGCTACATAACCATTGAGAAAAAAAAAACCAAAACCATAGTGGTGAAGGCTTTGAACTTTTATATATAAAGTTAGATTTTGAAAATACGCCTTATTTTGACACACCAGTGACCAAAGTGGTTTGGCCCAGAACCTTGTGAAAGAGTTGTTCAGTGTGGCAGTACTGCTAGAGACAGTTTGTTTTCCAATTTTATTCAATTAATTTGGGTAGTGGTGAAGAAGGGAGATGAGTGACAAAGTTACTGATATGTTTTAAACGAGCTTTTAAACCCACATCAAAGTAGGGTCCCTAAATATGGATTTAGGAAAGGTGGATTAAAAAACTGGGAGCCAGTCAGTAGTTCCTAGAGTGCCCCGAGAGGAGGAGATTTTCATTCAGCTCTTCTGTGCCCAAGTGTCATGCATAGAAAGGACTGAGAGATGCAAGGAGTGTATGCTTTTAAAAAGTGAAATTAGATGGGGAATGTTTTTTTCTGTTTCTGACAGAAGCAGCTTTATTGTGTTCCGTTGGATCAGGATGAAGAACAGTACTGCTTGCATCACATAGGCTTTGATGCAGGAAAGTTCTCCAAGGTTTACACTGCAGATTGGTAGGAAATGATATTTTGATTTTAAAGATAATGTTTCATTTTCCTTCTGGATGGGCTTGTGCAGCATGTTGATATGCCAGGCAACTGAGAATTTAAAAGCAGTTGCCTGCTAGTGTTTATTGAATTGACAGAAGTGAATGATGAAGACAGGAAGGATACAAGAGGAGTCCAGGAAAGAACTGTGAAAAAGATACATTTCTAAGGTTAAAAGAACTTAAAAAACCAGTAATTTTTGATGAAAGAACAGTGTTGATAGAACACTGCATATACAGGATGAAAAAGACTAATGTTCAGAAAACAGGGAATGGTAGTTGCAGGGGATTAGGAAGGCAGAAAATAAGGAAAGAATGGAAGAAAGTTTGTTGAGAATAATTAAGTGTACAGGAATCTGTATTGCAAACCATATTAAAAAAAATAAAATACTCACTGTTCTGCTTCCATTCCATTTTATTTACTGAAAGGTCTGTTTTCAATAGTTTAAGCAACAAGGACTAATAACGAATATGAAAAGGAAAAATGGAAGTCAATATCTGGGAATAAACGTTTTAGGAATTCCACTGTGTTTCTGATTGCTGTATAAAGTGCGTTCCTCACTGTTATCTCATTTTATTGTATTCCCCAGAACACAAAATGTTAGATGTCAAGATCATAGCAGTGAAATAGAGATGTTATGAACTTCTATTCCTACTTAAACAGCCTATCTCTAACAGGCTGCTGAAAATGTTATTTTGATGCATTTTTATGTATGGTGATCTTTGGGGTGTAAAGCTGCAGGGCTCGCTGGTGGGATGGGAATGAAAATTAGAGTTTACCTGTGTGTTTCGTGAGGATGAGCAATTTGAAGAATAGGCCAATTCTGAAACTCAATTGTGGTATCTTTGCCAGTATTGAATGTGTGATCACCACTTCGGTAGCTGCAACAGGAAAAGGAAAGGTTATACACAGAAATAGTAGTTGCATTTTTTAGCTGTAACTGTTCTTAAATAGCGGAGTATCAGAACCCATATGTAACAAGGTAGAAAAATCCCTAAATCATAAAGACTGACTATGGGAGTTGCTAAAGGAAAGGCAATGCATAAAGGACAAAGGAATAGACAGACACAAAAAGAGATTAACAGGAACAGGAGAAAAGGATTTGCAGAAAATTGAAGTTGTCTTTGAATTGATACAATTATCCAATCTGCAATGATAATGAAAATACAGTACTGAACAACTAATGAGCAACAACTGCAAGATGTGGTAAATACATAAATACAGTATTCTAACTTCAGTAATTGAGAAGATTTTCCTCTGACATCCGTTATGATACTGTATTGATGTGATTGTCTTGTATTAATTTTGTGCTCCAGTCTTCAGAATGTTTTTGGTCTGTAAGCCTAGCACACAGCTTCTGATGTCAATGGCATTAAATAGTTAAAGCCAAAGTTACTGTATTTTGCCCCATCCTGGAAGTGTATTTAGTTAATTTTTATAAAAAATGAAGATTGGCCTGCAAACTTAGGTTCATAGCCATGATTCACTTAGTAGCAGTGCATGAATAAAGGTTTACAGAGTTATAATGAAGTATAGGTAAGAAAGCAATAATGTAAATGATTTGGGTCTTTGGCATGTAAGTAAAGTACATCAGAAGTGGCTGAGACTTTTGTTCTCAAACTTCGCATGCACAGCTTCTTTACAGTATTGGATGGGGTAGAATAGGGAGTTTAAATAATCTTACATGAGGTAGACAAATAAAAACCTGAGCAAGTGCATTAAGTAAAATTCCTCTTCCTAAATATTGAAAGCTTTCAAAACCCAATGTACCCTGGAAGATAGATTGTTCAGTACTTCCAAGGGCAGCATTCTAAGTCATTAATGTGAGACAGTGAAGTGTGCAACTTTCTTAAAAGCTTGCAGGGGCATGAGATCCAGGTAGTTTTAGTTTCTTGTCCAAATTGTGCTGTAACATTATTCAGTAACTTTTAATTTCATTCATTAGTCTGGAGCATTCATGCTGTTTTTCTTCCTTTGCAGAAAGTAGAAGACTGTTACTGTTTACCAACTTATTTATTCTAAATATGAATTTTTATACCATGGAAAGTGAACATGTGCTTTGAATCAAGGTTTTAAAATCATAACTCAATATTCTTGAGTTTTTGAGATTTTTCTTTTTTTTGATATCAATTTTCTGAAGGATTATAAAACAGTAATAAATTAATTTTATTATATGGCTGATATGAGAAGACAAAGAACAGGAACATAAATCCATTCTGGTGTAATTAAAATACTTCACAATCAGTTTCAGATTCCCCTTTGTATGACACCATAATTACTACAAAGAAGAAGTTTTTGGGGAGCAATGATAATTCAGAAGTGGTACATAAAATTCCATAGCTAATTATATTTTTTTTACCACGGTGTGCTGTGGCTCATTGTTAGGCAGGACTGGAAAAATGTTGGTTTTGCTTTTATTTGTAAGCTAAAGGTTCACAAAACTGGAAGTCTAGCAATGTACCTTAAAGGAAAAAAAAAAGAGTTAATACTCTCTTATGTTTCATCTTTTTTTTTCAGTGAAAGTAGTGAGTGTTCCAATTTTATCATACTCTTAACTAGTAATTTTTTTATGGATAAATATTTCCAGATTTTCATAAGCAGACTACTTGATTTGGCAGCACTGATTATTAGTTTACCCATGTTTTTAATTCAGAAATTTTAGTGAGATAAGCAGACAGTAACAAGGTTGAAATTAAATATATTGTCCAATTTTAGAAAAATACCCCCTATCTGAGATTATCCATTTTAATTTTAGAATAAAATTACCTTAGCATCCTTGGAAGGATGACTTCAGTTTTTTTTTTAATATTATGTCTAAAAGTAAAACAAGTAAGATTGGCATATTTTAGTCTTCCTTAGTGCCATTATCTCTGAATATGAATACTGGAACATTTTGTGTTACAGGTTTCTTTTCAAAGTAAAAAGAACATTTCTACCCATTAACAGAATTGGAAGATTTTTTAGTAGTTGTGTAATATTCCTTGAAAAGGAACTGTTACAGTGAATACATATCTATATATACTCAATGGACTTGCAAAACAAATATCTAGCATTGCATGGTGATACAAAGAAACAATGCCGTAGGAAAGAATCAAATGAAAAAGTAACTTATAACAAATCAATAAAGTAGTATTTTTGTAGTTGTGTTCATCTGCATGGTTCCACATTGTGATTGTTGATCAGATAAATTGGTATCTGCCCATATTAAACTGTTAGGGAGCATCTAAAGAGGACAGTGAAGATGGTGAAGGGCCTTGAGGAGAAGCCGTATGAGGAGCAGCTAAGGTCACTTGGTCTGTTTGGCCTGGAGGAGAATGAGGGGAGACCTCACTGCAGTTACAGCTTCCTCATGAGGGGAAGAGGAGGGGCAGGCACTCATCTCTTTGTGGTGATCAGCAGCAGGACCTGAGGGAATGGCCTGAAGTTGTGTCAGGTGAGATTTAGGTTGGGTATTAGTTAAAGGTTCTTCACCCAGAGGGTGGTTGATCACTGGAACAGAATCCCCAGGGAAGTGGCTACAGCACCAACAATGACAGATTTCAAGTGTTTGGACAAAGGTTCTCGGGTGCATGGTGTGACTCTTGGGGATGGTCCAGTGCAGAGTCAGGAGCTGGACTCAGTGATCCTTGTGGATCCCTTCCATCTCAGCATATTCTGTGATTCTCTGATTCCCTTCCTGGCATCCAGTTCTGTGTTACCATTTTGTTGGGGCAGTCTGGCTATTTCAGTAGTAATGATTTATGCTTTATTCTGGCTGCTTCGGTTATGTGAATCAATTTTATTCTGGGATGAATAGAGACTATTGATTTTAAAGGGCTTTGTATCTTCTCAGCACTTTCTTACAGTCTCTTGTTTGGGTGACCTGGGTGTAGGCACCTAAGTTTGAAATCAGTGTCCTAGATACATTTGCAGAAAGGGCTTCATGGTATTGGTTTTTAGTTAATTAGTTTCTAGGTACTGTTTTTGGTTAATTGATTTTTATTTAATCAAGTTTTAGTTGCTGAGCTGTTTTATCCAGGTAAAACAGGCAAAGTGATTCTCATCACTTAAGCATGACTGCAGCTCAGGGTCCCAGGAAACTCCTATGCTCTTATCAAAAGACTACATTTTGCCAAAACTTCACTCAGGAGAGATGAACCCTGTCTTAAGAGTAACTCTGGGTTTGGATTTTTTTGTCATTGAAACATGATCCAGATTTCACAGTCAGTTTCAGATTCTTCTTTGTATTACGCCATAATTCCTACATAGAAGTTTTTGGGGAGTAATGATAATTCAGAAGTGATACATAAAATTCCATGGCTAATTATATTTTTTTACCATGATGTGCTGTGGCTCGTTGATAGGCAGGAGTGGAAAAATGTTTGTTTTGCTTTTAATTATAAAGAAGGTATTACATCATGCACAGTTATTTATTCCATTAAATTATATAACCCTTTTGTGTAGGACTTGATTCACAAAGGCAGTTTAGGGTAGAGTTGGGATTAGATTTCAGAAGTCAACTTAATTTGTAGGTCAGTCTGTCTCTGGTTCATAGCAAAACTCAATCAGCATTTTATCTGGAGACACAGAGACAGTTTTATTTTTCCAAGCCCAGGTGTGATTCCTGACTTGTGCTAACTATGTTTATCTAAATTTGATTAACACATCTGTGACTTAAGTCTTTGAAACAGCAATGCTAGGTGTGTTCATATTCATGAGAGTATCACAGCAAACTTAAATTAAGCAATTCTTTAGAAAAAAATGTCATGCCAAGAAATTTCAGCCAATAAGTATTTGTACAAAAAAATGTGAGTGTATTCATCCCATGCTATAGCAATTGTGGTGAATGGTATTTGTACTGAATATGACCCTATCATCACTATAAATATCTGATTGAATGTCTTTGGATGCCTTTGAAAAGCGGTCTTGCTAAAATCCTGGGGTTAAAATTCTGTCATGTTCCTTGGTCATAGTCTTCAAGCGAAATAAAGATGACAGTTTAAGCTCGACTTCATAGTTTTCCCTCAAAATATTTGTGATTTTCAGTAGTCTGTGTGCTGAGTCTTTTAATATTGTTGTGACTTGGACAGGGTTGGCGTTATTCAATTTGCTGGTTCATAGCAGTTACCAAGCAGTGACCAGAAATGTTAAGCTAAGTGTTTACTAAGCATTCCTTAAGTCTTGGTCATTTTGTATCAAATTACAAGAAGGCAGCAATAGAAAATGCCTGTGATGTAGATGCTATTGCAGTATTTCCACTAATCCACTAATCTTGGTAAATCCAAAAAAAGAGAATAAAAATACTAGATGAAAAGCACTCAAAATAAGAATCTGTTATGCAAGTCCTGCAATTTCAAGCACATTTTGTTGGCATCTTAAATAATTTGGTATGATAAAAACAATTTTACGTGATAATGGTAGCCTTGTAGTACTTGGCTACAATTCTGAATTACACTTGTTATAATTTTCTATTCAACTAAATGTATTTTATTTAAATACATTGTTATATATTTAAATAAATATACTATATTTGTTATATATTTAAAGAAATGTTCTAGAATTCTTTGACTATGAAGTTGAAAAAAAGAATAATTTTGCTGCTTAAAATAACTATTTTAAATTTATATATTTGTGAGATAGGCACAAAAAAAGATTGATTTATTCAAAATTATGGTTTTTACCATGTGCTTGAGTGTTGAATGTCTGTATCAGTTTCAGATCTGATAGCCTAAATGAGAGTAATTCTTCTGGAATTTCAGTATTTTGTGTTTAATTTATTTTATGTAGCTGTCATTGGCCAGATAAGTCATGTGATATTGCTAATGGGATCAAATATAGAGAATAAAATGTACAAAGTGGCACTTATTCATTAACAGTCACAAGCTAGATGATTATAAGATTCTACTCAGCTGCCTAAGACAAATACACTGTATTAATACTGAAAAAGTTGCTGTCCCATTATATTGCAAGTCTGATATAGACACAGAAGCAAGGAGTTTCATATTAAGACTATTTTATTCCTGTTATTATGGCTGTATAATGTAGCTAAAGAAGTCGTAAGACTTGATGATTAATTTAATCTCAGTTTACAATTGTTCCACTTATGTTTCAACCAAGGAAGCAGGGATTGAGGCTGCTGTAGAGATAATTTTTACTATGCTGTATTACATTAAATACTGTAGGTGTAACTTTAGAAAGCCTTAGGAAGACTCTAATGAATCTAGCTAATATTAATATGTATTTCAAAATACACTAAATTATTATAATTTCACATTATTATGTGAAATACATGTGTGTATATGATTGTTATCTCAGTTTATGTGTGGGAATCTTTGATCCAGTTACTACATTGCCATTACTAAATACAAGGAGACCTTTTCAACTGAATAGTTATTAAATATTGAAATATTCCAAAGATACTGTGTGAAATTAAATATTTAATTTTGCATAATATCTTCACAGGAATATTTCAGCTGTTTTATATTTTGAGAAGATACTAAAATGTGTGATCTCAATATTGTATGAGCTAATATCATAAATTCTATTTAAGGCACATAGAATCTCTGTATTTTGCTGTATGGGT
This sequence comes from Poecile atricapillus, assembly GCF_030490865.1. Taxonomy (NCBI): domain Eukaryota; kingdom Metazoa; phylum Chordata; class Aves; order Passeriformes; family Paridae; genus Poecile; species Poecile atricapillus. The sequence continues at coordinate 50,619,992 of NC_081289.1, forward strand.
ATGGACCTAAAAGATTGAAGGTGTTTTCCATGGGTGTAGAGTCATCTCCTTTTAAATGTAAATTTCAGAAGTTCATTAAACTCCACATCAATTACTCCATGTAGGCTTAACTAGATGCATGAATGCACTCAGAGTTTGGATTCTTACAGCTGACAAGACTCATGAACACAGCAGATAAATGAATGGGGAGAAATTTAAGAAGTAATATATTAAATTATTAACAAATAATTTAATTATAAATTATTTTAAACAAATTATTAGAAATTTAAGAATCTGTTATAACCAATCTGCATAACTTAGGGGAAAAAACAAAACAAAACAAATGATCAAAAACCAAACTACATACACAAAAATAAGCAACAAGCAAAAAAAATTGTAAACAACACAAGATTGTACATAAAACCCTCACTTCAAAATCTGCAGGTAGATTTTTCCCCTAAGTTTCACTTAAAGGCCAGATTTTACCCTGTCCTCTTGCTACTAATGGATAAGCCACAGTAACAACCAATATTAAACTAGACTAAGATAGCTCTCCTGTTTTCTATAAATCAAAGATGTTCACATAAACAATTACCAGTTTGTGGCAGACTGCCAAGTGTTTATTTCTTACTGTAACTACCAGTGATCATCATGGGGATTGTCATGCTTTTCCCTCTTGGAGAGCACATTGCAGAGTAATTGTGGTAACAGCTTATTCACAGCTTGTTAAGTCATATTTGATTCAGGGAAATATTTGGGTAAAACAGGGTGTCTCCAACGTGTATTTAATAAACACAGCAGACAGTCAGTCTTCAGTACTATGGTAATAGACTTATTCATCTTGATTTGGGAAAATGACTTTGGTTAAATGCTGTCTGTGGTTGAACCCTCATTAAAACCGTTAGAAATGCTACACCAAATCAGGGAAAAGCTTGGGTTGGAAGGGACCTTAGAGACCATTTAGTTCCAACCCCCCTGCTGTGGACTGGGACATCTTCCACCAGAACAGATTGCAAAAAGCTTCATCCAACTTGAACTTGAACATTTCCAGGAAATGGGGTATCCCAAACTTCTTTAGAGAACCTGTTCCAGTGTCTCAGCACCCTTACAGTAAAGAATGTCTTCCGTATATGTAATGTAAACCTACTCTCAGTTTTATGCCGTTCCCCCTTGTCTTATTACTACATGCCCTTATAAACAGTTTCTCTCCATCTTTCTTGTAGGCTCCCTTCAGGTACTGGAAGGTCACAGTTAGATCACCCCAAAAACTTCTCCAGGGTGAACAATCCAAATTCTCTTAGCCTTTCCTCATAAGCAAGGTACTCCATCTCTCTAATGATCATGATTCAGTGAAAAGTTTGAGGAAATAATTTATTATCTTCCTTGTCTTTAATAGCTTTAGGATTTTTCTATTCTCCCTTTCACCATTACAGATACATTGATTTTTGTGAAACTTTGTTATTAGTATTGTGAATGAGTGTCAGCTACTTGAATTGTTTCCTCTGTGGTAGTAATGAGCATTTTGATACAAATGTTCTATCTGATACCTCAATTAGTATTTAGATTGGACTCATAAAACTTCTTAAGTAAGCATCATCATATTATCATCATCACCATCTCAGGGGAAAAGCATAACATACTGTGGTTATAACGTAACATAACAGGTTAGCCTGTTAAATGTAACATAGGAGGTTAGCCCAGCCAGTGCTGTGATTGACTAAATGATTTCTTCCTGATCAGCTGTTGCCTAAGAGGTAAGTGTCCTTTGGGTTCAGGATTCTTGTGGGATCCATTCTTGTCCCTTCACAAGGCAAAGTGAATGTCAAAATCTTACCTTGTGCCTCTTTACTCATAACCCATTTTAAGTAGCTGTATGTATGCTCTGACCTTTTGTAGACTCTGTGTTGAAAAACTCTCGTGAGAAGTAAGAAATTTACGATCAGGAACAAATGTATCATAATCTAACCACAAACATAAGCTAATACATAAGAAGGAAAGTATTAATTAGCTCTTTAGTTCTCATACAGCAAAATTCAAACAGGTTTGCATATTTAAAATGAGTAATCTTTCTTTAATCTATGTCAGCAAGATGATGTTTTACCTACAGATTCCTCTGTTTTTGCCTGTTATTGGCAAACAATTCTATATGCAGTGTCCTCCCTGAATAACAGTTGGAAGTTGATTTTTTGCATAGAAAGTACTGCTAAACATTTTATCAAGATGTCTAATGTTTTTAGTAACTGAAAGTGAACTATTTTCAAATGGTGCCTGAGAGCTTGGTTTGACATAATTAGTAATTTGTGTTTAAATATTTTATTGTGATGCTATTAATCAAGATTTTCTTCATTGTTTCTTTTCAAAGGAGCCACAGCACTTCTCAGGGTCAAGCATTTGTAAATGGTGATGGTTGCTAATAGCTCAGTGCAAAATGCATTATCAGTGGCTGACAGAAGTAGAAATCCAGAGCTTTCTCATACATCATCTTCAGATCCAAACCATCAATTGAATTAAAAAATCAGGGGCAGATGTTGGTCAGAATATTTAGATCAACAAGCAGGGTAGATGTAAATTTCCTCTTGAATTGACAGCATCCTTTATTTTGGGGAGATTTTTGCCTCATTTGTACAGAAAACAGTGTTTCAAACCAGCTATCCAAATTAGAACAGTCCAGGGCATGACTGTTCATTGATTTCCTATTTGATTAAGAGTGAACAAAAAAATACAAACCCCTTTATTTAAAAATAGGCTCTTTGAAACCCTATTGAAGATGATCAAGAAACGGGAAGCATTAAGAATATAACGGTGGTCCCTTGATCTGCCTCATTAGTTCAATGGCATTTCAAAAGTGCAGTTTTTTAAAATATTTTTCCCACACGTTTTTGGAATTCTAATCAAAAGATAAATCGATCAGCAGTAATGTCTTGGATGTAAGGCCTGCAGTTTGAATTGCTAGCCAGAAATTGCCCATACTTTCCTTGATATATCTTTAAAACAATTGCTGTTTGATGGGCTAGCAATCATTGCAAGGATAAGGGGACCTAAGATATATTTGTTTCAGAGTCATAACACTAAAACATAGTTTTACTTGTACTTTTTGGAAATAAAACTGATTTAATGTAAAAACAACTCCAAGTGGCTTCATCTTGGGTATTATTTTTGCTTAAGAAATCAAATTATTAATTGCACTTGGAAAAGTATTAAGGCTTTCATCATTAAACCATCACAGAAAATAGTATTTTGTGCCTACTAGAGTTTATTTTGTATAATACAAAATTGCATTGATATATGAAAATTACTGTAAAACATTTTATGTTGTAAATAAAAAATATTATAAATTGTGAATATCCACAACTTCTCAGTAGCATTGTAACAGGTATAAATAGAAGCATTAGAGAAGTTAGGTTATGAGGTACTGGTTTTTGTTAGATACCTTGTATTTTATGAAAAAATGGTTGATCAGTTTTTAACATTTTTAAATCAATTTAGTCAAATGCAAGAATAAGAATGCTTGTGAAAGTAAATATTCTAGCCTAATTTTACCAAATGCCCTTCTAAGAAAGTGTAAATTATATAAATATTAGTATGAGATGCAGTTAAGAGTGACATAGTAAAACATAATTTTTCTTAACACTAAAACTTTCAATCTTTTCACTTACAGGTCTTTCAAAGAGGCACTTTGTTTGACTTTGAAATGTGCTTTACATAGTCAGCTCTCTTCTGATATTAGGGGATTTAAACATGAATAAAGATCAGTAAGCACAAGTTATGAGTGAATTCGGAACTAAAATACAGCAAGTATTGTGGTCACCATCCTAGCATGAATGGGTTATGTTTGCAGCTTTTTGGATAGAAAATATCATATTACAGCCATCCTGAGATCTACCTCAATATTTCCATTCGATTTCATTTCACTCAATTTCTTTTTTCCCTGTTCTTTTCTTGTATTTCTCTTTCTTTCCCTTTCCATTTTCTATTTCTCTCATAATTGTCATGCAGTTTATACTTGAAAAACCAACTATCTGGTTTAAATCTTAGGAGGGTAGGGAAGTAAAAGGAATAATCAATCAAACAAACAAATAAACAAAAAAGCCCAGGTCACCACCAAAGACCCACAAATGGAAAAATGAAAAACAAAAACAAAACAAGAAAACATGGGAACTAGTTAACTAGACAGATGACTAGGCTTTACTTACTCTTTATTGAACTTCGTTCACTGCTAGATATATTGCCCTTTAATGCTTCTCATCGCAGTTTTTCAGGATTGTTAATACAAGAGTTAGAATACATTTTAGTAGGCATTGACGAAAAGATTGATAATCCTGTCTTTATCATGCCATTTACAATACCTGTCATCTCAAAAAAAAAAAAAAAGCAAAAAATATGTTGAAAAATTACATACATTTTTTGCTTTATATTAGCAACTGAAAATTGTCATGAATCCAACTTTGTATGTAGTAGGATGCATACAACTGTATTACAACTCTTTCTTAGGAAGAGATACAAGAGATCATTCTCTTAAACATATATGGACAGATTAACCTGTTTAAGACCATGTGAAAAAAATAAATGAAATAAAAGCAGGAAAGATTTTCTGTGATACAAGGACTTTGGAGGTTCATATGCACCTGAGTAGAATGTTGCAGTCCTTCTTAGCTATAGATACAAGCAGTACTTTTAAAAATACTGCTTGGATGGAATGTGCTATTGTAACTATTTGTATTATTGGGCCTTAAAAACTTGAATAAGTTCTTGATCCCTACTGAGCAAGTGTCGTGGTATTGCAGGAGTACAATGAAAGGACAGTTTATTTCTTAAAGGGCCAAGAATGTTGTGTCTTTGAAGAGGTTTTAGTAATAATAGAAAAAAAAACCAAACCAACTTTGAATACCCTCCAGTATAACTGAATACTATTCAGCGGCTGTAGTGTCTTCTACATTGCAGTAGTGCTCTTTACATCACAGGTGATTTTTCTGGGGTAATTCAAAACAATGATGTAAATCTCTAAAATCATATCTACTGTTAGTCAAGATAATCATTCAGTACTGTCTCTGTCTGGATATGTTTTTATCACAACTGCTGTACTAAAAATCATTTTGCTGTTACGACTTCATGAAGTTTTCAGCTTGTTCTCCTTAGAAAGGTTCCTCACTTTACCATAAGCTTGGTCTGACCATGAAGAAGAAAATTACATAAATACACTTACCAGTTTGATTTGAGGACAGCTTTCTGTCAGTAATACAGATGACTCGGATTGTGTTTCCTTGCTGTCAACTCCTTGCCCTGTTTTCACACAGCAGCCGAGGGACTACATAAAAGGCTGTGGTTGCTGTGCTGTCAGAGTTGGTAGGAGCCCTATCTCTGTGCCTCACCTTGCAGGTTTGCTTTGCATTTACTTTTTGACATGGATTTTTTCAGTTCTTCTGTTCTAAGAAGCCCTATTCACTCTTCTTCCTGAAACATTGGCCAATTTCTGATGGCTCGGTCTTCTTTCCTGCTAAAAAGAGACTTCTGTGATGCAGATGACAATAAAAACACAGCTCTCCTTGTTGAACCTGGCATTGAAAACTGGAAAAGCAGTTTCCCTTTTTCTCCAAAGGTATAATCTATTAGAGAAAATAACACTTTCCAGGCTGTACAGGAGAAAAAGATGCACCTTTTTCTCCGTATCATGGGAGCATTACATCTCCCATGATACAGAGAAAAAGGTGCATCTTTTTATTCCTGTCCTGGTTATGTTTTCCTCCAACTTCCAAAAAGCATAAAAGGGTCTATGTAAATGAAAAAATAACTTATTAAGAGAGAAGTATTCCTTCCTCCATCTTAGGCTCTTGGAGAAAAATCCTTGTCTTCAAAGCTGCTGGTGCATGCTCTTTTGAACTGATAAAATGTGCCAACTTCGTGGCACTAATGATAATACATTATTTTAATATTCCAAAATTATTACATCATCTTCTCTGCAAATTTAAGGAAGCACACTATGTATCATAAACTCTGTACCTTTTTCCCAACTAATGAAACACCTGTGGTCACTTACGGGTTGTGTGCTTTATTGCAGAACTGCAGAGCGTTGAAGTTTGGAAAGTTTTTTTTTTTCCTGAAAATTGAAACAATTAAAATAATTCCTAGTTCTCTGACAGTTGCCTATAAAAAGTGTTTCTAAATCTCATCTATGGTCCAGGTTAGCCAGTGATTGTGTGGCTCCTTTTTCTACCCCTTTCCTTTTGAAGTTTGCAGTATAAGCAATCCTTAATGTCGCATTTGAATTTGCTGAGTGCTTCAGCACCCTGATGACTTCATTAATTTCTGTCTAAGGCTGAGGAAAGAAAGTGGGTTTTGGTTTTCCTTTTAACAGACCTCATTTTTTTTTATTATCTCTATGCTGAGTTTGGCATGCCAACATTTGAAATGCATATATCATGTTAAGATGTACTTAAGTTAATACGCATGAAACCAGGATAGTTGATTGCTAGTGGAAGATACAGATTAATATGTAAAAAAAAGGTTGTATACCTTCAAAAAACCCAAACTACCTAACTATAGTTAATGTTTCAACATATGCATAATGTTAACCCTCACCCATGGCCTGGATTTTTTCCTCCTAACTTTGAAGAATTCAAACTATTTCTTATCTCGGAAACACCTTGCTCTTCAAGGAGAATTTTGGTCATTTCTGTATCTTTTTCAAGGTTTTCTTGTTACTGGGGGTACAGGAATTTCAAGTGATTCTTTCAAATAGCATTACGTAAGGCTAGTTAAGGCAGCAAGCTCATGGCTTGCAGCTCAAGAAAGGAAATTGCTTCATTAGAGCACCAGTGCTTCTAGCTTGTAGTACTAAAGAGAAGGGAACATACTGAGAACTATCTCAACCATGCATTGACAAGCCCAATTTTGCAAGTTTACCAGAAAAATCCTCTTTCTAAGGAGTAGCTCTTTGCCAGCCACCAAAGAAAGGGTTACCATCATCCTCACAAGCCACTTCAAGGCAAGACACCAGCATACTGCTTCTGCTCAGGGTCTACAGGATAAAACCTCACAAACCAGCTAGGAGAAAATACATTTCAGACATATTTTCAAGCCCTACTAACTGCTAAAATGGTATTTCAGATATTATTCATATTTGTTCAGATGCCATTAGGTTCTGTGTGAAAAATCACTTCTGTAACACAGCTGCCGATTTTACTTGTTTAAATGATGACTGGCAGGTTTTAGTAACTGGGTTCAGAGAATCATGGAAACAGATTGCATACCTTGCTCACTGGGCATTCAGCCTGTAAATTATGTGAGGTAGGTCCACTTTTTAAAATCAATGCAAAAAGTATACACAATTTGATTAAATAATATTGTATATTCATTAAAGCTATTTTTTGTAGCTGAAAGCCTTCTTGCTGGAGTTCACAACAAAAATGTTTGTTTAAATCCTGAACATAATTTAATTCTTTTCTCATTTCTAATTAATGGAATAAATTATTGTTGTGATGCTGTGTTTTATTTCATAGCAGATAAGTATTTCTAGTTCAACTGAATTACTTATGCTCTCACAGCAGTACTTGTTGTTTCTCCTTTGTTGCTTCTTAAGTTAAGAAGTTCTAGTCCCTCAGTCTTTCAGCCAGGGAGTGAAGGCAATATTATATGATTTAAATGACCAGTCAAAAAACACAAGTGTCTCATAAATTATCTGTGAAACCAATTCAGCGAACACGCTGTAGGTTGGAATTTGTTTTCTTAAACTATCTGGGAAATCTTTGGTGATGGCTTATGTATTAGTGGACTAGACAAGCAGTTTTTGGTCATGAGATAGCATTATAACAAATAACTGAATGAGTGTTAACTGTGATTCAACAAACAACAAGAAATTGTTAGTGAATGTTATAATTAATTTACCTCTGATTGTTATATTTAATAGAAAATACAAATATAACAGTAATGCATATGCCACCAGCCCTACCTATTAGTTCTTAACTAATGTTTTCTGATAACAAAACCACTTCTTTTTAAGTCAGTGTGTGAACCAGTAATGTATATTCACTCACATAACCTGTGTTTTATTTATGAAACAGAGAAGCAAAAGCACTTCTAGCCCAGTAGCTGGGTGACATTTCCATAGGGCCTGCTTTCTTCACTAGCCCTTCACTATCTACTAGCTGTAGATAGGGCTCCCCCTCGTTGTGATGGTTATCACAATATTTTGGCACTGGTGCTTTTAGCAGGATACAGGTTATCAGAGATGTTGTTTATGCATGTGAAAAAAAAAGCATTGTGGAAGCTATGCTTCAGAGTTAACCTGCTGTTAAAACTGAATGCAGCTATTAGACAGGTGGCTATATACTGTATCTTTTGCTGAGGATTTGGGGAGTTGAGATGGGCTGTTGCTAATAATCAATGTATGCAATTAAGTTGCCATTCTGACCATGCATTTTCAATTTTATTAACAACATCTCCTCTCCCCTCAGTCTTTTTGGTCATAACCATCTCTTTTTTTATATATATATAATTTAGCTTCACCTTCTCCCATGCACTCTTAGATCTTTCTTCATATTTCTTCCTTGTTTGTAGCATCAGTGATTCTCATATATTCTGATAAAGATCATAGACAGTTTTCACAGTTATTTCAGGAGCTCTGCTCTGTCCAGTTTTAGTGCTGTTCTGTTCATTTGCAGGTCTTTGTGTATGTTTTTTAGCTTCTTCCAAAGAGGACTTAGATTTCTTAGATAATTCTGTATTTCTTTAGTTATTTTTCAGAATTGCTCTTTTGCCTGTACATTCTTTGCATTAGCCAGACCCTCACATCCTAATCTTCCTGCCTTCAGAGGGCAGATTATGATCTAGCTGTGTATTACTCTTCCCTTTGGCCAGCTTCTAAAGCTATACCTTGTGAAACATTGAATTTACACAATTAACCTTATACTTATCATCCTTCCTTAAGACATATTCCTCCCATAGCTTTGACCACAGTCTCTTGTTTCTAGCTAGTCAGTTGACTTCCAAGAAGGATTGTGTGTTCTTCCTACTGGACATTTGGAGGAGCCATCCCCATATTCCCAAAATGATCTTCAAAACTTATAGCAGATCCACAGTACTCTTCCTTCTTTGTAAAGGTTTTGCCCTACAGGCTGAAATAGTTAGTGTTCTTTATTGTGACAGCTTTTGGTACTATTTGCTAGTATTTTTGAAGCTCCACTTACAATATTAGGGGCCTAAAATCAGGTGCAACTCAGTATTAATAAATCATCCTAACCACTGATAAACTTGAGACAGAGATCTGAACTGTTTTAGAAGTCTCTGTTGGGTGTGACTGTTTTACCTTTTTAATTTTCTTAAAATTAATTTTGTTATCAAAAAGGTCAGTTTAAAACTATGGGAAAAATATGCTTGTTGTATCTACAGTTTCATACACATCTTAAAATCAGCACAGAAGGTATTCTCTGCTTTGGAAAGAAGAGGTTGTTTGGTTTTGTTTAATGTGAATCTTGCCCTGATTATATTTAGACTGCAATTGTAGATATAGTTCCCACTTGGCAATGAGCAGTGTAAGGTTTGCTCGTTTGTTTGTAACCACATGTATGTAGGGTATGCACACTGTTTGCTAACACCTTTCCTGACAGCCGCGATAAGCTGCCGAGGCTGGCGAGAGAGTTCACCTAGCAGAGGCTGAGAGGATGAAAGGTCGTTTTATGAAATGCAAACTGAGAAGCTATAACATAAACAAAACTGCTATCAAAGAAGTACTGTTTCCTGCCTACATCTACACAACTTTGTACTTTTAGGCTGTATTCCACACTTTATGCAAATAATAATCACTCAGTTTCCATCTGAACGTGAGCAGCAGAAAGAGACTTAAGTCTTGGTCTCCCCAAGATCCATTCTGCCCAATAATTAGGTCATCGCTAGGTCATCTTACATATTGATAAATGAAAAGTGAATTGTAGCTTAGGAGGTCTGATAAAAGCTGTGGGATTTTAATTGTTGAATATTTCACAGTTTCCTGCTGTGGCGCATCCAGTATCTCTCCTTTTGACTGGTGTTGGGAAGTACCTGTTGCATTGAGGAAGTAGTGAAAACCAACTGAAGTGATCCTAAATAGCAAAAAAAAAGTGATTATTTCAAGCAGAGTTCATGGGATGCTGTCATTTTTAAATTCTGAATGAGAAAAGCAGCATTTCAAGTCTCCAGTATTGAGGAAAGCATCAGTGTGACTTCAAACATTCACATGGTAAATATAGTGGTAAAGTGGTAAACCCTAAAAATTTCTAAAATGTTGGTAATTGTTACTGATTCTAAAAAGTAAGCAGTTTATTTCAGATCTGTACAAGGATAACTAAGGAACTAAATCTCTGAATTCAATTATCTCAAGGTTTCACTTTTTTTTCTCCTGGTCTGTAAAGTAAATTCTTTATTCTTGGTGAGTATTTCATTGAAAGGTATGGTAGGAAAACTGGAATCTTTGTTAAAACTGGTAAAAATCTCTGAAAATCATCATTACTTTTCTTTTCTCTCATCTCTCTCATATTCCTTCTGTCTCCTAATATGTCTCAGACTGCACAGATATTCAATAGTCATCCCCTTTTTGTTGCTATTATCTATGGTGTTTTCCTGGCTTCCAGAAGACCACAATAACTCCAAGCAGCCTTCATATCTCACCTCTGCTTCTGTTTCTTTTGTGGTTCCATTACTTCCTCTGTAACTTGAATCTTTTCATTCTTATGCACTTCTTGTCTGTAATCCAGCTTGATTTTGGACTTCATATGGGTTCCCAGTACTTCCACATGGTCCCTTCTCCCATTTTCCTACAAACCATCTCCTGGATGGTTTCACCCAACCCACAGCTTTTAATTTCCACTCTGTTCTTAATGCCAGCTTTAATTGCTGATTAGTAAATTATTTTTTCTTCATGCTTTGTCCCATAAAAATCTGCAAATCCACTTTGGCTATTGCTGTTTCTGAAGTTCATGTCCAAGTACAGCAAGTTGAGCACTGGCTAATCTGTGCATGGACTGAAACTTGTATTTATAGTAAGTGGGAATGCTTTGTTTTTCCTTGCCTTCTGCTCTTTCCCGCTGTGTGTTTGCCTGATCTTTTTATGCCGCACATGCACAGTGTCAAATCTAATGGGGCCTTAATTTAGGCATCTACATGTTACTGTAATTAATTAATAACTCCATCCTTTGTTAATTTTGACAACTGCTAAGAGGCTGAAGGGCATTGTACTGCTAACCATCTGTACAAATGCAAAAATGCGAAAGACTGAAGATTGTCCGTGGAAGGCAGGTTCTGCAGGCTGATGCATTAGCACATAGTGAACTGGTCTGTAGTATTCAGACATTAGTTTTTCAATAACAGATGTAGCCCCTATTTTAGGGACAGCAAAAATAGTACTTTTACTATGACGAGAAGTACCAGTAACCTTCAAAAGCATGTTTGTGTTAATCAACTAAAGGATATTGAAGCAGGAGAACCAACTCAGTGTTCAGGGCAGTAAAGTGGGACAGGTCTTTCTCTACTGAATAAGAAAGAGAAGAGAGCATGTCTGTGCCTTTGACTTCAGTAATGGGCATTCCTTACTCAATAGCTATATGTTTATGAGCTTTCTGAGCTCCTTCCGAGTCACCTACATTATGAGTTTTTTTTACTAAAACAAAATAGACCAATGGAAATTTCCTTCTCCCCTCTAAGTAAACATTGTTAGATTAATCAAATTTAATTTTATTTGTACCTTAACAATGTATTTCCTGCTTGTTACATCACATTAAAGAAACTGTGCTTCATCTTACATACGTTTATGTCCTTACTTACCCACCAGTGTTTTTTGAGCTCTTCAAGTAAGTCAGGAAAAGTTTCTATTTTTTTCTAATTTTTCATAATAACGTGGTTTCAATGGCTTGATCGAATAGACCAGAAATTACTTAATTCTTCTCTTTCAGAGAAATACTTAGATATAGATGCTGGTTGGAATGGTATACAAAGACAGTCATGTGTACAATGTTACTTTATTGTCTCTCTGTACTTTACTCTGTCTGTTCTGCATCTGTTAATGTATTTTACTAGTCTTGTCCGTGCCTGGTAACCTCCAGGGGGGCAGAGATTGCTAATTTGTCCAGTATTTGCACAGTAACAGCACAATAGTTTTCTATTCTATGACTCTGGCATTCTGACAATAAAATAACAACAGAATTGCATGGAATCTTCGTTAAAAAATATAAACCTAATTTGGTTGTTTTATGTGAATAACTTATACCAGAAATCATGCAAGAAATTAAATTTAGATTTTAGAATTTTAGAATTTAGAGTTTTATATGCAAGACAAAATCTGAAACCTTTCTTATACCACAAAAAGCCAGAAAGTTCTCCTTTTTGGCATGTGAGATAAAAGGCCTATGGAAGTGGACTTGCATCTCAAAATGTATGAGGAAGGTTCTGCAGAGCTTAAAATATAAATCATTACTTTTAAGATGCTTTATTTGTATGCTTATGCTTTGATTTCATTATAGTTGGATTTGAGAGTGAACAAAAGCTTCAAATTAATTTAGCAGCTAAAACAAGAGTGTGTAAAAATACGACAAACTTACTTTTTTTCCAAAAGAAAGACCTATTTCAGAATAGAGCAAATAACTGAATCATAGCAAAAAATACGCTGCATTCTATCAGAGATGAGGATTATCACATAGATGATGAAATGATCTTTACATTTCCTTGTTTGGTAAGAATAATTTAATTGTGCTTGCCTTGGCTTGAATTAGTTAAAGAGACCATTCCTTTGGCACATATATCAATCTTTTTATTCTTTCACTTCCATAAATGCATACAGGAACTCTCTATAAAAGGCAACTGAGTGAGCTTACAGTGATAAATTTTTCTTGTTAGGAGAAATTACGTTCACTAACTTGAGCTACTTCAGCATGAAATTGAAAAAGAATCATTTTGTCTTAATTTACATTCTTGATTCAATGAGAAAAATGTAGATTAGTCCAAGAAAACTATGTAGACATTGCTTTAAAAACCATAGATAAACTGAACTTTCTAATGTTTTAAGTTCATCAAATAACACATCTCCTGTATTTGTGATGTTAGGTTGTAATAGTTCCTGTGAATCACTTAAAAATATATACATTTTGGTCTTTCAGATCCGTTTACTGTTTCAGTTACATCTTTATCA